>NC_056725.1:1722827733-1722870233 GCF_019279795.1 Protopterus annectens
GGACCTGGTGACAGGTGACAGTGTCCTATCCGCTCCCTCTCCCAGAAGGGTGAGCCCCATCCCCTGAAGTGGTTCCACCCAAAGGTGGTGCAGGACCAGCGGACGAGGAGGTCCTGGGGTGGGCCCCAGACGTGTTGGTGCCTGGTGCCATGGCCAGATGAGGTGGGACAGGTGGGTCCAGTGGGACCAGCCTTCCCAAACATGCTATGGTGTTTCAATTTTGCAACATATTTGGGTTAGTAATAGTCAACACTTTCCAGGATTAAGTATAACAGCATGCATAGATATTCCCATTAACCCAAAACACCAGATTAGGAACAGATGCATACCAAACAGAACACATGCATATATGGAACCACAGTGGCCATTACAACAGCATGCAGGAACATTGATGGCAGCATGCCATAAATGTGGGAGTCTTTCAACATGGCACATACAAAGAAACAAATTTAAGTATTTATCAAACAATAGGACATATGTTCCAACAGTAGATGTAATGGAGCACATACCAATTGAGTTGTGTATTTAGTTTATTGTTGCAGATATGGTGGGGGGGGGAGAAAGATGTCAATTAACAACTAGTATATTCCTGTAGTTCTCATTACATTCCTAGTCAGTGCTGTGGTCTGTACCTTACAGGTCTTAGTACACTACCCTATGGCCTTAGTTTGGACAGTGGTATGGATGTAGACAATTATAAACGTGAACTGAGTTTTACCTGCAGTATACACCTCTTACCTGGTATACCTGTGGAGGTATTGTTTGTTAACACTACCTAACTGTTTCTACACATATTCTCAGATTCCAGGTTGATGTTATGCACATACCTGTCCATCTCTTATTGCACACACTCTGGGCATGTCTTGACCACAAGCAGGTGAATCAGACATATTTTGACTATTGCCCTCTTAAACCTTTGGTGAGTTGTACAATGACAGGTTTGTTTTCATTGACATTTTCCAAATATGTACAGGCCTAACAGTCAGTTATATGACATGAAATACTGCCTACATGTCAGAGATTAGCACACTGATATGCCAGGGAGACAGGGTAACAGCCGGCAGATATGGGCCGATTAAATGGACATTATGGACAATTCTGTACACTTGTGGGGTATGATTCTGCATACAGCTTACTACCACTCCCAGGATTCGAAACATGGCTGTGTCTGCTAAAAATAAAACAGTGTCCGTCACAGTTGAGTGTGCTATATAGATATTGCTGTGTATTTCTTCTCTGAGATCTGTCTATAAGTCTCCTGTGGTTTTACAATCTGACCTTGTAATTACAACACTCATACAGGATTTCCTAGACAGTTTATTATGTAACACAGTGTGGGTGCAGTGATGAGTAATACCTTATTATTCAGAGCAACTGCAACACTAACAATGCCATACAATACCAGAGTAAACATTACCAGCACAGGATATCAATCTTTTATTTCTAGGCACAGTTTTTGTATCTGACAGACCTGTGGGGGCAATGTTTGTTAGCACTACCTGAATGTTGCTACACATAGTACCAGATTCCACATTAGTATTATGCACATACGTCTCACTCTGTTACTACACACACTCTGGTCACAGCTTCACAACATGGGGGTGGAGATGGGACATACTTGGCTTATTACTGTCATAATGTTTTGGGGAGTTGCTAGAATGACAGTTTCTTTCTTATAGATGTCTGACAATTAGTTGTATTTCTTATTTGCTGCCTAAATGTCTGGGATCATCCCACTGATTTGCCAGTGGGACAGGGTGACAGGCATATGGGCCAATTAACTGGACATTCTGGACATGTCTGTACCATTGTGGGGTATGATTCTGCATACAGCCTACTACCACTTCCAGGATTTGAACCATGGCTGTGTGTGCTAAAAATGCAACAGTTCACATATCAGTTGAGTGTGCTATTTGGATTATGTTGTCTATCTTTTCACTGTTTTCTTTCTAAGTCTCTCTCAGTTGGACTATATGACCTCTTGTGATTACAACAGTCATATACAGACATTCTTACACATTTTATTTATGTAGCACAGTGTGGGTAACAGTGCTTAATATAACAGTACTATTAAGAGATTACAACTCTACATTACCATATGATACCAGAGCAAACACATGCAGTCCAGCAGTAAGACCTTTATTGTCAGGCTATTATGCTTTTATTTACATACAACCTATATGAGACTCTTCCTGCCATGTTCTCTGGAGTATGCAGTACATGCCTTAAACAATACAGGTTTTATACAGGCGATTAACTTACTTCTACTTTTAGATTTATTTCCTATGACAGTACATGCAAGAGTATTACTAACCTGCCTCGCGTCACAACCACTGCAATCTACAGGCATGGGCTTCCTGGTTCGCAGCCCGCTCATCTTCCACTGTGAAAGACATAAGAGGAATATTATCCATACCTATCCATAATATACATGAGCTGGCACTTATTAAAAAGGTAGTGGACTGATACTTACACACGGCTGGTACATCCCCCATCCTCCTAGCCTCTTGGATCCACTAATCCAAGAGATTCCTCTTTTTCCGCTTCAGGTCGGCATAATGATGCCTGACCTGCTCACCAGTTTGAGGTATGCCAGTGGCACTGATGACGTCACAGGCAAGATGGTCCCAGGCTTCAGCTTTGCACTGGGAACCCTGGTACTGGCCTTGCAGCAGTCTCTGGTCATGGTCTTTAACAAGGAGTCCTTCCATGACTCTGAACTCCTGGATGCCCTAGCACTTCACCCAAAAGTGCACACCCTCTCCCATACCAGTCATATTGCCTACAGGAGGAAGCTACAACCAGTTATGAGATGTATTCCCACCTGTTGGGTTTAAATTGGGCCGATTTCCCACCCTTTGCCATGATTGAACGGTTTTGAAAATGCTAAGCTATGGGCAAATCTGCTTACCTCAGGTTGGCATTGCTTAAAGGTGTATACCAATGGGCAAACTGATTTAGCTGGCCTACACATTGCCTACATACTGAGCAGGGCTGTGCAATGCTTAGCTTTGCTTAGTTTTTAATTTGCATACTATTTGCTGTTTGGCATTGATTTATTATTCATTCCATGTTATATATGTGTTTGGAATCCATGATTCATGTGTATGTACACTCTATGGGGTCCTTGTGTTTATTAGGGGATTTCAACACTTTATTACAATGACACCTCACATCTGGGCTTAATGCAGTACTCCAGTTCACATATTTATGTTATGTAGTAGGTTATACAACATAAAACTGTATATAGATTCCTTTCACATGTTAAGTTTGATTTTCCTATAGTGAGGATCTGTTTGGAGATACCGCAATTGTATAGACTACTGTGATGGCTTAGTGGTTAACTAATGTGACTATAGTGTACAGGGTCCTGGGTTCATGTTCTGCAAAGGTTGTTTATTTTTTTTCTGTCCAGAACAGAGGCTGTTGCATACAGAGTGATTAAGGCACTTTTAAGCAACTGTAAGCGGGTTTGCATGGGTTTGCGCAATGGTAAGCAATGCTAACTTCCAGTTAAATATGCTTACAGGGAGTTAGCTTCAATATTGCTTAACCTGTGTGTGCATTGCTTACCCCAGCGCAAATGGGCTTAAACCCGCTTACTACTGCTTAAATATGCTTACTATTGCTAAATAATGCTTACTCCCACTTACCCCCACACTAATTTAGACAGCAATGTAAAATGGTTCGTGGGAGGTTGGTGGATTTGGACACTATATGGATTTATCATTCATTACACATTGTACCTTCGATTTGTATCCCTGATGGGGAACTTGTGATTATCTGTGGATTTTACAACATTATGAAAATGACACCTCACATCTGCATTTAATGCAGTACTCCAGTTCACAAATATATGTTATTTAGTAGGTTATGCAACACAAAATATTGTTCATAAAGTGATTTGACATGGAATGTACTGGAGTGAGACTCAAACCGGGAATGACTGCTCATAAGGCAAATGCTCTGCCCACTACACTATTGCAGTACTGCTTCACTTGCATATATCTTGATTTTTATACTCTTGTGCCATTTAAGCTGCAGTAAATGCAGCTAAGCAATGGGCAAACCTGCGCACCTACAGTTAAATTTTATATGTGTGATAAAAAAATAAAAGCTTGTTTATATTTTATATTTTAGCTATTGCTCTTATAAACGTGGGGGAATTTTGCTGGGGGTATGCAAACACCTATGAGCGGTCTCACTCATTCTTATTGCTAAACTGCTATTCTTGCTTGCAGGGCTGTGTATATTCTGAGAGCTCTGCTCTCAGACATGCCCCCTGCACTCGTACACACTCCATATCTGTTTAGGAGCTCAGGCAGTGCACCTTCATTAATATGCCTGGCGCGCTGACATTCTGCTTCTAAATGTTTGCTTCCATGCAGGACTAAGCTAGTCCTGCACAGATGAATAGTGAATCCGGGGGATAGTCTGGCATAAAGATGTACTGTCCACCTTTGATGAATAAATCAAGCAAAACCAATAAAAAAAATATGACGGGTGCACAATGAGAGTCCATAAACAACAATGTTCAAGGAAGTGCCTATAAACAATAATGTTCACGCAAGCACCCATAATCAACAATGTTCATGCAAGCGCCCATAAACAACAATGTTCAAGCAAGCACCAAGACAAAATTTCTATTAATACAGAACTCCCAGGAAAGAGTAGTGATGACCAACATGAGTCATCACCTGGAAAAATAGAGTTAGCAGAATTCTTTCAAGCATATGCCCTCTTCAGTAAGTCAGTGTCCATGGCATCTTTATTGACGATCAAAAATAAAACTGCAGACAACAGATGTTTTAAAAGAACATGTAACAGGAAATACTGATTCAGCCAGGCTAAATTAATATATGCGTGTGTGTTTCTTGTTACAATTCCGACAGAAAAAAATTGCAGTTTACCTTATAGTTTATTTCTTCTCCAACTAAGCTGTTGCATATCCAGTGCAGTGCAGTCTTATTTGCATAGTTTTCACATCTGATTTACAAATCTTCTACAAGCTGTGTACCTTTAACAACTTTGGTGAATTTTTATTAGAAAAAAATACAGGCTTATATACAGCCTTTACCCTTTCTCTGCCCTACCTAGACCTCAAGAGAGTTTAAATGAGACACCCTAAGAAATGTAGCTTTAGTAGAGGGTGCATACAATTTGGGTGCACTGCCCAAATCCTTGTCTTGACAGACACTTTGCGTTTTTGGTAACAGGGTAGGCCATGCCTGAATAACCTTCACTTTGGCAAACTTTGGCCAAATCTTAGCACCATTCACTATATGACTCATATAAGACACATTGTCATTCCCTTTGGACATTCGTTTGCCTTAATAGTTACATCTGTCCTTTTTCATCTGCCCAGCACCTCCCTCACATTTTGAACTTGCCACAGTTAATATAGGTTGATTAATCTATAATTGTAGGGTATTGGTCAAAGTGCACGGCAAGGGAGTAGGACAGGCAAGCAGATTCTACATTCCCTAATTCAAGAAATGGCACATTGAATAAATAAAGCAGGAAGTTAAATCACAGTGCCTTGAATAAAGGAAGAAATTAAACCACTGGGAGGGATAAATGCAAAGGTGTTGGTACAGTGACCCCAGAGCTGATTTGCAGAAGGTAAATTTCACATTTCAGTGGTTGTGAGCCTGAAGCTGCCCACAGAGAAAATTAATTTTTGTCAAAAACCTTTTGGAATGAGTATCTGGTTAAATTTTTGGCATCTTGTTTATTTAGAAAAGTGACATTCTATCAGATGTCCTAGACCTACATGGTTATCGTATATAAACAAGTCAGAATCTCTCATCAAGTACAGAAGAGTTTAACCACAGCAAACTAAGTGTAAAAAACACTTGAGATACAAAATTCAACTTTTCATTTTTAGGTTTGGCCTACAAAATGCATTTGTGATACCTATCTATTTTGTTTAATAATTTAGTCTTTATCTATAATCCAAATATATGCTGTGAATTACTCTGTTATCTCTGTGCTCTGTGAGATTAACATTTTGGGTCAGGTCTCCCCTTTTGAATGATTTTGCCTTTTACATTTGCTTTAGTGAAGTATGGGGTAAGTGACCAATGGAGTTATGTAATTTGCAGAAAAACTGTGTTATGCTCTCCCTTGTTGAAAATAGGCCTCTTTTTAACGTTTGTTTGTACTACTCACATCTTCCCTCTTTAAATTACCTTATTTTTCTTTCTTGTTTTGACATTTTACTAGGATTTCTCATTCTATGTGTCGCAGTTAAAGTTGCTGTCTTTGTGTTTGTAAGCTACAATTACTTACAAGACTTTTTTTCCCTAAAACTCTGTCATTCTTCTTTCCTTTTCTGTTGCCTTTGTCACATTATTTTGTATTGTTTCACTTCATTTTGATTTCTAAACAATGTTACAACTCCTGTGTTACTAACAGAATATACCAAAAGAGAACTTGATCCAAATGTTCTGGATTAAATTGATCTGTATCATCAATTCAGAAGTTCTTTGCAAAAGGCTGCTTAAAATATGTATTCATTTACATGCTTAATTATTTGAATTTGTAACCAGATAAGTGAACTCATCCAAGGACCCTTTTTGGTCAAGATCTGGGCTGTACAGGAAAGGCAAACTGGTAGACAACAAACTAGAATTGTTTGCACAAGTGGTAAAGAAGTAGCACATTTTCAAAGTCACAATAAATGCAGTTAAGCTTTTCAGAAGCTCCTGCTCTTCAAACTTTTTAATAATCCATGAGTATGATTTGCTTTCTTTGTAAATAATGAAACTTCTGTTTAAAGTCATTACAGCAAATGACAAAATAACAACAGGAAGCCATTAATACTTACATCTTCAGTTATTAATGGGGTAAATGACTTAGAGGAAAACCAAATATAATCCCTGTGGGCTGAGCAGACTCTATGTTTCAGAAATGAGAATTCCTTGAAATCAAGACAGGCAAACACTGGACTATGTACATCAACTGTAAAATTATTTCACAAATGAGGTGACCAGATCTTAAACATGTAAAAGGATCTTCATCAAGTTTGCTGTAGGTGAATTTGACCACCTTTTCTTGATATGGAAAATGTATCTTATATTTGAACTCAGGAGGTATCTGTTTACTTTTTCAGCTAATGCACATGTGCAAGTACAGTTTCACACATGCACACACACACACACACACACACACACACACACACACACACACACACACACACACACACACACACACACACACACACACACACACACACCCATCCATATTCCTACTGCAGGACCATATTTGCTCACAAAATGTTTAGACTTTTATTGTGCCAGCCTGTTAAACTTTTACTTGCCATGTGCATCCATGGCTGCATTAATATTTGTTGGCCGTGATGGATTGTTCGGGTGTATATCACATAATCGAAATCCCAAAATATCAAACACCATAAACTCGAACTTGGAATGTCGAAATGTGATATAATCGAAAGCTCAGAACAGTAAATTTTTTTTCCCAGGGAAAAAATTTGCTGTTCTGAGAAACACACACACAACACAAGTACACCAAAAAAAGTAATCCACACATATACACTTAAAATCCTAGTTCTAACCCTACACTAAACCATACATACACTACTATCTATCCACTTACCTTAACCCAAACCCTAACCCTAAGTTCCGTAACTGTCAAGCACTCACCTTACCCGCTCCCTAACCCTAAGGCTCCTAACTATCACACACTCACCTTACCTGCTCCCTAACCCTAAGGTCCCTAACTATCCCATTCCCACACTCACCTTAACCCACTCTGTTCGCAAACTTACCTTAACCCAGTCCGTACCCTTCGCACCACAGTGGAGAAAATGGCGAAGTGGCAGAACAGCCCACTGAATTCTTTCCCTAGGAAAGAATTCGATGTTCTGCAGCTTCGCTATTTTCAGCATTCGCTGTTTTGGGTTCGATATTATAACATTCAACGTTTTACTACTTCGATGTTATAATATAAACCCGATTGTTCAACCACAAATGGAAAGTGTGGTGTGTAACTAGTAATGATGTTAATGAGAATATGAACAAATCATGGAATGTTAAGACAAAACCTTATCAATATCTGGTATGAATGAGCATGATGGTATATAAACAGATCTGTGTGATACTGTCTACCTGGGATTGGTAAAAACATTTGTAAAATTGCTGCAGCTGCAAAAAACAGCCTCTGTCTGCTATCTAAAGGAGAGTCCTGCTTAAATGAGAGACATCTAAAGCAGAGGGGCAGTATGTGCTGAGAAAGGGGGAGGGGTAACTTCCATTTGCATTGGAAGGGGAGAAGTTGAAGGTGAGGTGTTGGACAGGGTTGAAAATGTTAGTGTGGCAGAATGCTTGGGTAGAGAGACTGTGGATGTGATGCCAGGGTGGGGACTTTAGAGTACAGTGCAGCATAAATCCATTTAGGGGTCTCAGAAGATGATACCTTCTGGGGGCCTACATAATGTTAATACCATCTCTGGGCTTTTTTCCCACTGGACATCCCTTTGTCTCTACAACCTTTACACAGCTGTCCTATTCATTCCTTTGGAGGGGGAAGGGCCAGGCATCCATGGGCTAGGTAAGAGTCATGCTTCCCATTCGGTCCTTCCCAGCGTACATTATTAGTACGCTCATTCCTCCATGATGAGAGTCAGTTATAGGGAGCAGGCCAGATTATCAGTCCAGTGGGGCAGCATACTCTCCCCCATTGGAGAATCTCCCTCCCTTGCAGTGGTTCACTGAGCTCCAGTTGTGGTTTGCTCTGTCTCAGCTTTAAGCATGCCCTCAGGCTTGGGTGCAAAACCTTGTGTTCCTGCTAGCCTGAACCAACTCCCTCTCCCAGGATAGATAAACTTTCAGCAGCTGCTCATGACCATCCTCCACTACCAGCTTCTACAAGCACTTGAGCCACTGGTCAGACTAGTCAGGACTTTATCCCTCTTTGTCATGGTGATGGATGACCTTACTTTGTCTTTCTATATGTGCATGGACAGGAAGGGAAGGAGTGTGTTCATTGTTTCATTGTATCATGAGTAGAACTATTATAAAGATGAAAGTCTCTTCTTGCATTCTGATCCATGCTGGAGACAGGAGTACATAGCAAAATGGTGAAGATTAATATCCAGGTGAGTAGAGAGAAGGGAATATAATTCCATTCTGCATTGTGCCAGAAAAAAGCTGCTACAGAGAAAAGCATTTACATTTCTGTTTGTCACTGAGAATGGGTATGCAGTGATAAAGGGTGTGTGCTAAATTCAGGATGTGCTGGGGTCTAGATTGCAGCAGTAAAGGGGTTGTAATATGGCGAACACTGAGCCCATACCTCTGAAACTGGAAACATGAAAAATCTGGACAAAAGCCTCTAAAAAGTAGGTACAACTGGCCAAAAATCTGGATGTTAATTAGCATAACATTTCCATAGATAATTGTGTAACCTGCCCACCCACTGGAATTATGGGATACCAGCATTCAAAAACAATTTGAAGAACAGACAAAATATTAAACTCAAAATATAACCAGAACAATTGTGTTTTATTTATATTGACATTTGAGCTTGTATCAAATTTTGAACTTGTATAAAACTAAATTGCAATTTTTTTTTTTATAAAACTAAAATTAGCTGGTAGTAACCTGCCATTCTAACAACATTCTAAGATTATAAGAATAATATTTTAAATCTGTCTCTTTTTTTCGGTCTTTACCCCCTCCCCATTATTTAAGGCTTCCAGATTTCTTGTGTTAGAAAGGTGAGAGGTACGGTAACAAGTGTTACCTTATTAGAAGAGTTAAAGACTCACCCACAAGCTGAGCCAGAAGGCAGGCTCAAGGTCACCTGTCTTACCTTGGAACTACCACAATTAATTTTACCCTTTTCTATCCAATGTCATTGCCTAAACAGGAAATGTACAAAGATCCAATTCAAGGTATTTTATAATGACCACTAAGCATGGTATTACAAATACTTATAATAGATCTGTTAGGGTAACGCCTGTGTACCATTTCCCCATTCACTCCAAAACCAAACGGCTTTTGACTGAATAGTCTGAATCGCTTTTAAACGACATTTTGCAATTATACAATGATCACAGAGCACATAACACATTTTTCCCTTTGGAGTGGCTGCATATGGATCTGGTAACATCCACTTTGAAATGCAGAAATTCTAATGCTACTATATCTCCAAGAACTACAACAAATGGCAAAACCTCTAAAATAGCATCTGACAAAAGGCATCCCCTACAGGCAATCAATTCAGGAGCAAGCTAAAACAATAAAGCTAAAAAAAATGCCAGCAAGTTTGTATTGGCTCCGGATTTTATTCTTCTCCGTAGAAAATGTTTATTAAATTAGGTGGAATGGTCAAAGGAGCACTTCAGCCATCCCTTGGGGTAACATGAACAAGTAAATAGACACAATGAAGAGGAATAAATAATTTAAAAAAACCCGCAGAACCTAAGGATGGTTAAATATTAAGATTTATACCTTTTGTCAAATTACTAAAGTTGGACTCATTTTATGTAAATATGACATTATATGGGACAAGCCATAGTTCCCATACCCAAAGCCAGTACAAAGGAATGAACTTCACCTGTTTGCCGAAATAAAAACTCATGTTTGTATAATTTAAGTTGTTTGTGTTGTTTTGATATATTCAAGTGTTCCGGATTCAGAATAATTGTTTTATGCAGCTATTAAAGGAAATACAGGACATTATTTTTTCCCTAACATCTCAGGACATTTGTCATTTTCATATTTATTCACAAGACACAACTGCTCAACTAATGGCTGTTCTGAATAAACAGGAGCAGGGGGTATGGGTCGACAATTCTCTCCCTTTCCAACACCATGTAGCAACGCTAGTCAGAAAGTACTTTTAATTAGTAAAGGCACAACATACAGGTATAAAAGGTATCATCCATCTGTGTGCAACTTTAATTACACTAATACCACTCCACAACCATAAGCTGCCACATCTTAGAAGAAACTAAAAGCACGCCAATTTAAATGCAAAAAAAAATGTATTATGTCAATAAAGCAGCAGTTTTAACACAGCAAAATGCAACAATGATTAAAGCAAACAATGGAGCAATTAAGACTAACAAAAATACATGCTATTTAATTGCATCATTCTGAAAGAATCGTAATTCAAGAAGAACATATTATGCAACCATACCCTCAGAATGAAATATAAAATTCAGGTTGCAAAGAGGTACATGCATACCAACTAGGCTACAACCCCCACCCCCCTCCATAAAACTAATGAAAAATGCATCCAAGCATCATACCTCTCAAGTGTGCCTTATTATGAGGAAAGGACCTCATTTGGGGTCTTAAAAAATTCTTGCTCCTGGAAGTTCCACATTGGAAGGGTCTGTCACACATTCAGTGATAGGAATTTTTTTTAACTGTTACTCACAGTAAATAGAAATTAATCATATTAATTCATTAAAATATCTTCCAGTTGGCATAATGTTTAAGGTCTTTGCCTCCCTGTGGGCAGCAGCACAGACTCTACATGGTGCCCTATAGGGGAAAGAGTTGTACAGACCAACCACTTTGGGCATCTACGGTGGTGTGCAGTATCCTCAAGGTAGGAGAACACAGATCACCGACTGCATGTTGTGGCAGGGATAGCCACTCAATGGTGTAAAATATACCTCTAGGTGATTTGGCTGTGTTGACTAATGTTGCCAAAATGGGCATGGGTAGTTACCGGTGATAAGTAGGTTTAGTGCCTGGCCTACTCTGACCTACGCCAGGGACCCTTGCTAATGGTGTGAGGGGTATATGTGCCCCTATTGGTCAGTGTGTGCCTGCCATAAAGCCCAGCAGCCCTGGGTCAATAAGTTACTAGCCAGCAAGTGTATAGTTGACCAGCCTGAGTTACCTGGGATAGCTCTGCTGTGCGAAAGCTGGACGTAAAACCAACCAACCTGCCAAACATGAACTGAGAATTGATACGCTTAATGTAGGTTCACTGACAGCATGCAGCTTGGAAGTGGATAACATGATGAATATGGAGGAGGCTGGACATCCTATGTATCCAATAGATGAGATGGAAAGGCAGTGCAGCAAAGCCACTTTGCTTGGGATCCAGTCTCTACCACTCAGGAGGGGGGAAGGCTAGAAAGGGTGTATGAATTGTGGTGAGAGAGAGAGAGACTTGAGAAGGCAGTGAGGGATATCAGCAGAATTAATGACAGACTCATGGCAATCAGACTCCAGTGTAATGATAGGGCATTATTCATAATCTCAGCCTATGCCCTACAGCAGGGTTGTAATATTGAGGAAAATAGTGCATTCAGACAGCAGTTGCAAGACCTACTAGATAAAGCAGGACAACATGAATTGGTGTTGATAATGGGTGACTTGAATGCACATATCAGGACAGACAGAACAGGATATGAGGACTGCCTGGGTCCACATGGGTGGGGCAACAGAAATAAAGAAGGAGAAGCCATTCTAGACATCTGTCTGGAAAATGGTTTGATAGTAGCCAACACATGGTTTAGAAAGAGAGACAGTCACAAGATCACATACAACAGTAGACAACATGCAACTCAGGTAGACTTCCTCCTAGTAAAGAAAAGGCACTGGGGTAGAATCCATGATTGCAAAGTCATCCCCAGTGAAACAGTCGGCCCACAGCATAAACCACTAGTTGCCACAGTCAGCTACAAGCAGTGGTAAGAGAAGGCTCTAAGGTCAACAGAGACCAGGCTAAAGACCTAGAAGTTGACTGGAGAGAAAATACAATGGTTCAAGGAATTACTCAGGACTCTAGCACCCCAAGAAGAGGAGGAAATAGGTGGGGTTGAACAAGAATAGCAATGCCTAAAAACAGCATTTGTTAGGACTACAGAAAAGATATGTTGCCGAGCCAGGTATGGAAATAAGGTACATAAGGAAAGCTGGTGGTGGAATGCAGAAGTCCAGGAAGTCATCAAAAGAAAGAAGGAGTGCAGGAAGAAGTGGGAGACACAAAAGGCTGACCAGGCTAGGAAAGACTACTGGTTGGCTAACAAAGAAGCTAAGAAGGAAGTTGCAATAACAAAGAATAGGGCATCGGAGGCACTCTACCAACTTCTGGAAAGTGACTCAGTAAATGGCGCAAAGAAACTATATCAGGTTGCAAGGCAAAGACAGAAAGATAAAGAAGATAGTCAGACACCCTTCATAAGGGTTGCCAGCAACAACCTGTTCACCAGTCCACAGGACATCAAACACAGATGGAAAGAATGTATCCAGCTGCTTCTGAATGAAGAAAACTCCACAGAAGCTGTATTGCCCCTGTAATAACCTACTATGAGAGAAGTAGAGAAGCCCACCCTAGAATAAGTAAGAACAGCACTAAGGAAAATAAAGTCAGGGGAAGCAGCAGGCTCAGATGAGGTCACAGCAGATATGATAACAATGCTAGGTGACATAGGGGAAAATGGCTTCTGAGAGTAGTCATAGTAGTGTGGAGAGAAAGGATGACTGGAGAATAAGCATACTTGTGCCAGTGTACAAGAACAAAGGGGACATCCTCAACTATGGGCAGTACAGAGGCATCAAACTCCTATCACATTGCATGAAAGTTTTGGATGCATTCCACTTTCTTTTCCAGTATCCCATACATTGCCAGGTATGTCAGCTCCTCATTCCATCATCCTATCACTGATTCTAGACTGGGGACAGTGGAACCTAAGTCTGTCCTGGGGGAGGGGTCTTGCCTCATATCCATCCTCTACACTTATCCTGGAAACCATCTGAGGGCTACTCCTCTCATTATGGACCACACCTCCCCTTAGACAGCACCAAGAAGAACATTCTTCCCCCTGGGATAGGCACTCATACCCCTCTCTGCCAGTTCCTCAGACATTCAAGTCACTAATTGAACAAAGGGGACATCCACAACTGTGGGCAGTGCAGAGGCATCAAATTCCTATCACATTGTATGAAAGTCCTGGAGAGGGTGATTGATAAACGGATACGCAGAGTAGTAGAATGTAAGATGGGAGATGAACAGTTTGGATTCAGATCAGGATGCAGGACAATTGATCCGATGTTTGTAGTGAAACAGATACTTGAGAAAAAACTAGAGATGAGTAGAAAGTCCAACTGTGCATTCCTATACTTGGAGAAAGCACATGACAAGGTCCCAAGAAAGCTGATCTGGGCAGTACTGTGGTGATTTGAAGTCCCAGAAACATTGGTAGAATTAGTGCAGGCTGTGTACAAGGACACAATGACTCAAGTACATGTTTGGCCTTATAGAAGGGCTCCTAATGGTAGTGGGTGAACACCAGGGTTCAGCTCTAAGCCCACTGCTGTTCATACTGGGGATGTACTACATTAGCAAATAGGTTGGAGGGGGCAGATCAACAAATTTGATGTGGCATTACAGGCAGACTCTGAGCAGGAACTTCAGCAATGGATAGGAGAATGGAATGCTAAACTGAAGATACACGGGATGAAACTAAGCATAGATAAGATAATGACAGCAAACTGGGGAAATCAGAAGAAGCTGAGAGTAGAGATTGAAGAGAAGATAGTAGAACAGGTAAATAGCTTCAAGTATCTCTGAAGGGTGGTTGAGGAGAAGTGAAGTCTGAATGAAGAGGTCAAAGCTAGAATCAGAGAGGTTGCAGCCAACTGGCATAGAGTGTCAGGTGTAGTCTATGACAGAAGAATGCCAAAGAAGCTGAAAAGTAAGGTACACAAAACAGTGGTGCAACCAGTACTACTGTATGGTACAGAAACAAGGGCAGTAAAGGCAGAGCAGATGGGGAAGCTAGAGGTGATGGAGATGAAGTGCTTGTGAAGGATGGCAGGATGCACACTGTGGAACAGACAAAGAAATGAGGACATAACAGCAGAAGCCAAAGTAGCTCCAATTGCAGAAAAGATTAAAGAGAACAGACTACGGTGGTGCATAAAAGCAGAAGACAATCTGGTGAGGAAGATTTGGGGCAGACAGGAAGAAGGTAAGAGGAAGCGAGAACATCCAGCAAAGAGGTAAATGGATTGTGTGAAAGAAGATCTGCGACAGTCAGAAATGAGTGTTGAAGAAGGCAGGAGTGTGGCACTGAATCGAGAGAGTTGGCAACAGTTAACACAATACCTCATGTAGGAAAAATGGTAAAAAGGGGGCTGATGATGATGATGTTGATCTTCTTTTTTTTAAAGTAAAACCAGCATATTTTAACCATTCTATAACCTTCCTACATTAAGTTGTTAGTAAATGTTAGTATGTGTTCCACAGTATCTGGGTTAATGTTCCTTATTTTGGAGAGCGAATGTTGAGATCTTTGCCAAACACATAGCTGACCATGTACAAATCCCAAAATAACCATTTACTGTAAAAGTCAGAGAATGGTGGATTAATATCTTATTCATCAAGCATTTAGAATGGATTATGATCATCATGAAAAAAAATGTACAGTAAACAAAAGCAATTGAAAAATTCAAAAGTTAATAAAAACTATTACTAAAACAGCTATTTAAAAAAGAGAGCATACATACTGTGTATCAGTCCAGTGTTGACAGCTGTCTGCCTCATAACTGCTGAAATCATTTAAACCCAGATGTCTCCACAGCTCTATCTGTAGTTTGTGATTGCTACTGCACATTTAGCCTGCCGGTCTGCAGTGCCATTACTGACATACATGACAAGGAAATCTCTTGTTAAACATGTACTGTTATGGGACATACAGTGGGCCAAGCTGTGAGGCTGCACTCCATGGGAGCAGTAGGCAGATTGGAGCTGTTCCATATGTACATAGCTCAATAGCTCTCAACTTCGTGTCTCTGGAATCACAGACAAATAAAGAAATAATAAAGGACGTTTTTTTTTTCACCAAATATTAGTAATAATAACGTGAAAAGATGACAAGAGTAAGAAAATGTAGCATGTTTTGAAAAAAAAAAAAAAAATATATATATATATATATATATATATATATATATATATATATATATATATATATATAAAACACTGATGATTGTTATTATTTATGAAATGTAATCCACCACCTTTTCTCCCCCAAGACTGTCAGTTTTAGGACAGATTGGGAGGAACAGAGCAAAATGCTGAGCCAAAAGCAGAGGCAGCCGAGAGGTGTGCACCAGCTTGTTAAAGTCCAATTCAAGTTCTGGGATATACCCTGAATTTGCAAAGAACCACCTGCTTCACTTGTCCTGCCTGCATTCCTCTTATCACAGGAAAAAAACTGCTGATCCTAACATTTTCTCTCCCGCAATAAAGGACTTACTTTACAGAAGTATTTTTTTTTTATATTGTCGACTTTTAAAGTACCACCCGTACTTTCACCTCCCTTGCATTTTTTTGTGGAAGCAGGAGAGTTCTAGTTATATAGAAAGTAGCATTGGCAATAATAGAGAACACTGGACATTGCATAACACGTTCCTTGGCTCGCTACTCTGGACTTTCACTTACGGAAGGTTCAGTGTTCTCTCATTGCCCAGTTTTCTTCTTATTCTGCTCTATCCCTCATAAAATTTTGATTTTCTAGTTCTGGAAAATCACCAAGGATTATAGTCAAACAAGAATGCCTAACTTTACAGTTTCACACTTTTTATTATGCAGAAAATGCTTGTTTATGAAAACTTGTGAAATTAACTAACTGAACAAATGTAAAAATGTATCCATAATTTTGGGTCTTTGTCCTTAACATTATTTTGACTTTGCCCTAAGTGCTTGCGCATTGTACGTTGAGAGGTATGATGTGTCTGTGTGTGTTGTGTGGCGGGGATGTCAGAGATGCAAATAAATGACTTAAGAACAGATGTGAAAGGTGAAAAACAAGTACTTGGAGCAGCAAAGAATGAAATGAACCAGATGGGATTAGTTAAGAGCAGAAAAGGAAAGAGTTAAGAAAGCAGCTGTACTTGACTGAAAAACAGTAATGAAAGTGACAAAAGAAAAGACAAGTAAGTTTTACATAACAAAAGGCTGAAGTCTTTCAGAACCCACCCATTTCTTAACATAACATTCTTAAATGATACAGTTTTTAAGTAAAATTATAACACCATGAGGGGATAGAAGCTTCTGCACTGTGATGATTTTGCAGGATACACTGGCAATGACATCAGGAGCTATGAAATAATTGCAAACAAAAAAAAAAAATCGGGGATTTGAAGAGCTCATGCGGGAATTTGTGGCAACCCATTATTTTACCCTCAAAACTAGGAAATATGGAGGAATTTGGTACGGTTGACAGGTATGACTGGGCCAGATTAAAAAACTTGCACTTCATACTAAGCACATTTGTGCAGCAAGCAGCAGTGTGCAAACTATTTGCTATTTAGTAAACAGGTCTACAAATTGCACCTTGCTATAAAACAAGGGGCTAGTGGCCGAATATACTAATGAGCAAATAAAGAGCCAAATTACATGCTAATGAAGCAATTGATCATAGCAGTGTGATTCAGCAATGTATAAAATGAGCACCAACATGCTACGCTCAATTTAGTCCTGAATTACAAACCTTGTTGGAATGCTACCATGAAGTCACTTTGAAAATGTTGAGGACTCTTACTTTAACCTGTATGTATAACAGGATTTAATAGAGACATTGGCCTAGAAGGTGCACAGTGTTTTGAGCATATTTGCTATACAACAGACTTCATGCGATAGAAATAATAGACTACTACAGGGTGGACAGGGATACCACAAGGCAAATAGCCAACATCTGCTACCCTCACCTGAGGCTCCACGGGAATCATGGAGAACCCATTCCAGTGGAAATCAAGGTATGTGTAGTGTTACATATACTAACTGCAGGCACATTTAAGAGACCCACAGGAGACATAGTGGGGTTTTCCAAGGCCTTCGCCTCAAGAATAATCCACCAAATTTCTCAATGCAATGCTGCAACATGTAGAGGAGTATATCTGGCTTCCACATACCCCAAAGGAGAGAGCTACCACCATGTAAAATTTCTATGCCATAGCATGTTTCCCTGTAGCTCCCGGAGCCATGGACTGCACACAAATTTAAATAAAAGCCCCACCTGGTGAACAGGGAAGGAGGTACATAAACAGAAAAAGTTATCACCCTATCAACTATCAGGTGATCTTCAATGCAGAAGGTATTAACAATGTGCATGCAGGTAATCCTGGCAGTTTCTACTTCTCCCACATATGGCACACCTGTGACCTGTACCTAAGGTTTACTAGGGGTGACTTCCCACAAGACCATCTAGTGAGGAATGAAGGATATGTACTTGAAGCTTGACTCATGACTCTCATGAGTAACCCACACAACCCCATGAAAATTGTTACAAAAATGCATGTGCTCAGACTAGTAATATCATAGAACATGTTTTTTGTCTGCTCAAGCCATGTTCACAACACCTATTTACATCTGGAGTTACCCTACATTATGATCCTGCCACCTCTGCCAAAATACTGACAGTCTGTGCCACAGTGCATAACACTGTTTTCAGAAAACAGTTTCAGCACAGAGAACCAGTTCAAAAAACACAGTTTCTAGCACCACAGGAAGGGCCAGCAGACACAGAAGAGGAGTTGAATGAAGAACCAGCACCTGGGGATGATCATGGTAGATGCAGGAATGCATAATATGCTATGTTCTTGGCTAAGAGGCAGTGAATAGCTCACACCCTCACTATCTAAGGTAGTAAAGGCAAAATAAGCTAAGGACATACAAACAGTAACAGTGACACGTGCAAAATTCACAGCCTTTACTTACCAATGGAGTGGTTGTGTACTGTGAGCATCAGACAGAAGTAACCCCATAGTACAAAATGTCATCAGCAGCATTAGCCAAGGTAAGTAATGAACCTCTAATGAAGAGATAATGCTCACCTTTATATGTAAGTACTGTACTTTACTAAGATGGAACATTAGTCAATTATACAGGAATGTCAGCAATAACCTATATGACTGATATATGCAACGCAGACAAAAGAAAAACTATGCAGTTAGAAAAAGCTATATAATAGCTTTTTCCTGCATATAGATACAACCTGTTCATCATGCCAAAGCAGGCCCATGTCAAACAAACCCAGATGGATTTTAGGTCAATAGGGATTTAGGTCAATATTACCATCGTCCGTATAGGCAGATGGTCAAGCATAGGTATACATCCCTTATAACTAGAAACATAAAACATAAGTAGTTAAGACACAAATGAGAATATATCCAACACAGGAAAGCAACCAGGTATTAGTCAAACAAATATGCTTGTCCTGATCACTACTAGAGACCAGGGCAATCTCAACATCATCTGCATAAAGTGCTGAGAAAACATTAAATCATAATTAATGGATTGTACTACTACTAACAGTACCACTACTACTGCTACTACAATTAGGAGCACAATAAATAATAACAGCATTGAATTTAAGCAGAATAAAACAAAACTGCAATTCACTACAGATTCCTTGATGAAAACAGGCATCTGAGTAAGCAAATATTAGCTATCCACTATGTGTGTGTGTGTGTGTGTGTGTGTGTGTGTGTGTGTGTGTGCGTGCGTGCGTGCGTGTGTGTGTGTGTGTGTGTGTGTATATGTGTGTGTGTGTGTGTGGGTGTGTGTGGGTGTGTTGTCCCTTTGTGAGTGTGTGCGTGCATGTGTGTGTGTGTGTGTGTGTGTGTGTGTGTGTGTGTGTGTGTGTGTGTGTGTGTGTGTGTGTGTGTGTGTCTGGAGGAACACAGCCAGGTCATTTGTGCTAGAACTATGCCCAGACATCCTGGACATGTGTGAGCCATGAATGGTACAGGATTCAGTTCCCCGTTTTCACCCCAACCACATGAACTGCCTCTGCCAGGAGCTCTGCTGCTAATTCTATGACCCTTGCTAGAAGTCAGGGTCCTACCTAAACATGAACAATGTCACATGGTCAAGCTTTCATCATGACTACGTCCACAACTATGTGGTCAACCACATCTGAGTGTGGACACCTCACTCGCTGACAGAACCATGACATTAATACCACTATGGGAGTGGGATCTGGAATAGCCACAGCCACATTGGATAACATCTGACAAAGTACCTGCTCTTTGGCCTCATGGGCACTGACCTGCCCCCAGCAGATGCTCCACAACAGACACTGCATGATCCAGTGTGTCATTCATTTGGTCCAAGGAGTCCCACACACATGGTTATACAGTGTCACAAGTCAGAATGCATGACATGCAGTACTATGACTGTCACTTCTGAGGCCCTGGTGGACCTTGCCTGTGCCTCCACAACAGTCCTACAGATATGTTGGGTGGCACCTACTGACACACCAACATCAGGGGAGGGTGGGAAGCATGCCTGCACTAAGCACCTCTTCTGACACTCCTGTGTGGTACTTCATGCTTGCAATGACTAGGCAGAGATTCCACCAGCACTGTAACTAGGGCAACCATACTACTCTGATCAACTGTGTCTCTCTCAAATGTCCATTCTCCAATGTTTTTGTATCATGGATATGTGTAGGCATGCTGACTGTGTCCAAAATCTGGGGAGGGGATGCAGGAGCCACAACCTCAGTTTCAGACATACCATCTGCAATCCTAGTTTTTACCTGTTCATTACAGTCATCATTGTCAAAGGCTACTGATCCTCCAACATCAGGTGCTAGGAGCTCCACAGTTCCAGTGGCAGCCTCATCTATGATTATACCAGCAGAACAGAAAAAAGGAGAAATAGAAAAAGTGGTCAGAAATATATTATGTAAACCAGAATAAAGCAACAATACATATAAGTGCAAGTAAACATTTTACTAAGATATATTTAAAGGCCTACATAAAAATAAAGAAAAATAAAAGTTATGTCCGTACCATTGCAGGTGGTCATTCAACCTCAATTTCAGATCTTCCTAGACAAACAAAATGGAAAATGATAGAAATATGACAAGCATTAAACAGAAGATGAGCATTTAAACAAAAACTATTATAACTCTAACCTTCTTTCATTTTATATATATATATATATATATATATATATATATATATATATATATATATATATATAAATATGGCATACCTTGAGCATCAGAAGTGGATAACCTGTCCTGTCTTCAGACCCTGCCTCCACATTCATCACAGTACTGGGCAATTCCCCTGACCTGTCTTGACCCCTTAAAGTTGACATTAACCCTTTCAAATCAGTGAGTGGTGGTTTGGTAGCAGGTCCAGTCTCTATAGCTTTCCAATCTCATGCAACATCCCTCGCTCTAGTTATCATATTGTTTATCATGTCAATAGCCCTATGTCTGATAGCCTTGTTCAAATGGCCATGTCTACCTATAGTATTCATATCATCGACCACCTGCTGCCAGATACAGTTATGGAAGGGTTTATAAGCCAACCATTTCTCTAAGATGTGTGAGCCACAAAGATGGAGTTCCTGGACTATTATCTAATTTTCAGCAACTAAAAATACAGGTTTATATGGCATGACCAGCTTAGGTGCCATATCCCCTTACTGAACTAAAAAAAAATGTTTTCAGACAACTCAACAGGGGCTCTGTGGTTATTAGCTGATTTGCACTGGGCAGAAAACAAATAATTATGCAAGCATCACCATTAAAAATGTTAATAATTGTGATATATGAATAGTGACATTTAACTAATACCTAAAAAAATCCCCCAAACACCCCCATACCAATAACATAACTTCATAAGGGGAAAAAGTTTTGATTATGTCTAGGTTCTAGAAGAGCATTAACAATTAAAATATTTCTTAACTGTCACTTTAACCAACAATATATTTCTCAAGTCAGACTTGAGAATCCAGAAACAACATTGCATGTAATGCAAGCCAATGATCATTGTAATATGGACTACTAAACCTTCGTTATACAAAGCTCGTTGCAAATTGCAGACAGCACCCATTTCTATAATAAAAAAGCAAGGGACTTCATTCAATAACCCATTCCCTCAACCAACCACAATGACAGTAACACAATTTCATAATGGAATAAAAGTGCCAGACATACAGAACAGCATTAGCATCAAATAGTTTCATAAATGTGACTTTAACATATATAATCTTCTCAAGTTAGAAGGTGTTAAAATCCTCAGAGAAATGTTTCCAGAAACCCATGAAATAGAAGTTCAAGGTCATTGCAGTAGCAAGTTTTATAACTTCATTACAAACACAGTCATGGGAAGTGCGGACATCACTCATTTTGCTAATAAAAACATATTAAAGTCATACTGTAAGCAGTACTTTTAAAGAACATAAACATACTTTGAAAGAAATTATAAGACAGTTCTCCTGAAAGAACATAAATGCAACAAATCGAAACAGCGAAACAGCAATACTTTGGATATGAAGCACATAGGGAGTCCAAGCAGACTTCCCTAGTGCAATGAAATTTCCTTAAACCCAGGTTGTGCTTATATTGTATACATTAACCCCTATGGATATGTATAATATGTCAATCAGGTGTCAGCTCATTATGATTCCTGAATCACTCAATCTTCTCATGGTGCTGGGCAGGCAAACACTGTATGAAGAAGTACACTACGCCATGTACACACCCTACTGTGCATTCAGAACAGTGTCTTGCTAATGCCTTATAAGTGTGACTTATCAGTAGTATATGTCTAATTTCTAATAGGAATTATATTTACAGATGGAGTGTCAAAGACAGGACTGGGTTACATAAAGAAGCTTTTATCATATTTATTGACATAGGAGATAATCTTTATATCACCTTTATTTAAATATTGTTAGAAGATTACCGTGCATCTGAGTAAAAAGTGTCTGTAAGTCATATATTTACAACTTAAACATGCAGATAAGAGTCAGAACTACAAAATATATGATCATGTTACAAATGCAACAAAAGTTAGTAATGCTCACAAAAGAAAGGTTAGAACACACTCTTGTCTTGAAAATAATTCTTTGTAATATGAAATGCTTCACTACCATAACTTCTGCAAGTATCACATTCAGTAAGACTTGTACTCTAAAGGACAAGTTATAGAACAGGGGAACAGTCTTCCCTAAATGTAATGCATTCTGAATTACAAAGCTGAGTATATGTGCTATGCTTTCATTACCTCATGTCAATGGTGATGTGGCAAACACCTTTAATCTTGTCAATGTTTCATGTTAATGAAAGCAGACATATACCCTGACATTAATAATGCGATAAATATCAAACCGGTTCCATGCAAGAAGCAACAAAAGTTGCATTAATTATATACATTGATGTACTTGCATTGTGTTAATTGTGTTTTAACTAATTATTGTTTTTAGTTTATTTTACATTGGATGGGCTGTCCCATGTTTTATTGCTGCTACTATTTATTTGAATGGATAATTGATTTGTTATGTTAGCACTGAAGAAGGGGAAACCTGAAAGCTTTGCAGTCATTGAAAATAAAGTGAAGAGAATTTAACTGAGCACTTCTGCTATCCTTTTTTTTTTCAAATTAGGATTTACAACATGATGCTGCAATGCATTAAGAGGTGTACTTTATCAGACTGTATATAAATGTGTATGTGTGATAGCTGCAACAGGAAGTACACATGTAATATAATGATTCCTCTGCTAAAAGTGCTTTATACCCCAGTCACACTGAAATGACAAGTGAAGCAGCTCATGTATAGCAGATATCATTACACAATATTGCTAGCAGGTAAACGTTGTTTTGGTCTACTTCTATTATGGGCTATCTACCCATGTGTAGAACTTGCATCTTCATATATGTCATATGACAATGTTCCTCATCTTCCAACTACGTACATCTCCTATTTATGCAGTAACAACTGTAACTCTACATTGCAGCACAGTCTTATGCTAATATGCTGTTAAAAGTGACAGTTCTGTTTCTGTGGCAGCTCCTTCTGTACATAACTATTTGGGATGTATTAACACTCACTTCTTAGTGTTCACAACATGCATGTTGCACCACAGCCTGATTGCTTCCACAGTGACTACTAGTTTTGGAAGGGTTGTACAGGTGTGCATTCATCTTCTCAATATACCCCCATTTTGTACATGTGCGTAATTTGCCATTGTTCTTCATTTTTATTTCTTTAATACATATACGGTAAGGGAAAGGTTACAATTGTTTAATCTGTGTATCTGCTCAAACATCAGTTTATTTCTATAGAAATGACTTCCCTTTATTTAACATCCCAATATAAATGACAATATCAGTGAAGTTCCCTAACTGTGCCCTGCCTACAATGTATCCAATGTCCCCGTAGTGCATCAGTTTGTTTTGTAAACTGTTATTGTACCTCTTAACTGTCCATATTATTTATGAACTTCACTCATGTTGTTACATCTTGTGGAAAAGATGGTTGAATTATACTTTAATACTGTTTAATGACATAATTACAGATACAGCCTTCTTTTCATGTTGAAAAAATGTGTGATAAACACTCATCGCCTTCGGTCAAAGTTTCAGTTTTAATGTCAGTTAAATGTGTCCCTAAGTGGCCCTGATTATTTCTGGAGTTCTCCCCAATTACGTACATGAGTTTAGTTACAGGAAACAACCAATGTCTTGTTTTGAAGTAAAAATAAAACCTGGACCCCCCCCCCCCCCAGCTCATCCGGGAATGTTCAGGAACTATTCTAAGACTAACCTCCTGCTATTAAGTGAGGACCTGGCAAATTTTCAAGCCCCTATAAACCCTGAGAACACTTCTGCCTATGCAGAACTGTTCACAGAAACCCTGTACAAGCATGTTAATAGCTGCATAGAGGCAACTGTACCCACCAGGAAGAACTAACTCAAAAAACAAGCCACCCTGGTGGAATCACAAAATCAATTGTATGTATAAAAGGAGGAAGAAAATCATGTCAAAAAATTAGGAGGTGCAGCACCCAGAAGGATAAAAGCACTCTGATCAAACTAAACAAACAACTCAGGGGACAAATAAAGTCTACCAAAGCCAAATTTGAGGTAAATTTAGCCTCCCAGGCCAAGGACAACCACAAAGCATTCTTCAGCTATGTCCGCAATCTCAAAGGCAATACACAATTCTGTGCAGTGCTTATTGTAAATGGAGCCACCTATACTGAGCCAGAAGATATAGCAAACCTCCTGGCTGATAAATTTAGCTCCAACTTTACTCCACTCTCCCACTCAACCTCCCCTCAGGAAATATCATCAAATATAACTCCCCCTACTATCACTAGGGAACAGGTCCTTAATGCTCTCTCTAAAACCAAGAACACTGCATCAATGGGCCCAGACGATATCCCAGGATGCCTTCTAAATATCATGAAACATGACCTATCAGGGCCTCTAGAATTACTATTTAACTGTAGCCTCCAAGCAGGCTTTATGCCTCATGAATGGAGAAAGGCAACAGTCATCCCTCTGTACAAAGGTGGGCCATCTACAGACCCATAAGTCTCACTAGTCTTATATGTAAAGCCATGGAAAGAATTATCATGGAGATGATCAATAGAGATATAGTAAACCTGCAGACACTGAAACTAACCCAGTTTGGTTTCGTCAAGGGCAGATCATGCCTACTCAACCTGGTGGACTTCTTTGAGAAGGTCTCCAAAGCAATGGATAAGGGCAAAATCATTCACATTGCCTACCTTGACTTGGCCAAGGCATTTGACATAATACCCCACTTGGGCATTGTTGACAAACTCAGAAGGTTAGGTATAGACCCGTATGTCACCTGGTGGATAACCAATTGGTTCACAAACAGGACCCAGGAAGTTAGAATTGGGGAGTCCACCTCTACAAAGAGGCCAGTCACAAGTGGACTCCTTCGGGGATCAGTTCTTGAACCGCTCCTTTTTGGCATTTACTTCTCAGAAGTCAAGGCCAATGTCAGTGGTATCTGCCTGACTGAATTTGCAGATGATTGCAAATTAGGAGCTGTCATTGAATTTCACACTGACACAAATGTTCTCCAGGAGGGGCTGACACAGACAAACAACTGGTGTCAGAGCCATGGGCTAAAATTAAATGCCAAGAAATGCAAAATAGTATCCTTTGAGAAGTCATCCATTCTTGGTAACTATCATATTGACAACACACCCCTTAGAGCTGACCCAGTAGTCAGTGACTTAGGGACACACATAGATAGTAATCTAGCCTTTGATCATCATGTGTCTACAATGTTGAGGAAATCATTCTATGTTGAGCAACTTATAAACAGAGGTATGGCATCTAAGTCCAAGGAAGTCATTGTTCCACAGTACTCGGCATTCATGAGACCTATCATTGAGTACAATGTACCCTCTGGTATGTACTTAACTAGGCATGTCCAGCAACTAGAACATCTACAGAGGTTCCTCACTAAAAGAATACAGGGCATAAGTAATATGTCCTATACAGACCGCCTCAAGGCCCTATCCCTGTATTTTGTCTCTTACAAGCTTTTGAGGGGAAATCTATGCCTTGCATACAGGGAATTATCAGACCCCACTGTGACAGACCTCCTCCATATCCACAAAACAAACAGTAGCAGAATTACCCATTCTAAAGACTTATTAAATCTTACCTGTGATATAAATAGGACCTGCTGGAGAGATAGGTATGTATCCCAGAGACTACCCCATCTATGGAACAGACTCCCCATCCATGTAAGCAGAGTTCCTCCCTAACCCAATTCAAGTGCAACTTGGACAACTGGATGGGAAACCAGAAATTCATCCCTGGTTTGGCACCCATGTCTCTAATGCGAACAGGTAACATGTAAATGGTTCATCTCCCAGGCCCATGCTTACACTTATCAAGGGTATCAGAAGTTGTCAGAGATTTGAGATGCATGGCTAGGCTTAAAAAGGTCCTTGTGGTCGTTAGCCTAGTAAACACCTATGAACCTATTGTGAGGCTACCCTGCCCTTCATTTATGTATTCCAAGTTACCCTTGCTAGTATTGTGCCATTTGTTCATACTCACTTACAGAACTTAAGCTTATTTACCATCCCTCATTTATACTGTGTGCTCAAGCCCAGCTGCATGTCAACATGGCTGTTAGCTTGTGTTCTGGCCACAAGCAAGTGCTGCTCAACATGTAGAGTTGCTGCTCATTGCACAATGATGGCCAATCGTGCAACCTTTGGCACAACATGTACATGGCTGTTAATGAATCTTCAGGACTGTCTTTTGTTCAGAGGTGATACAGAAACTGAAAGCTGAGTCTGAAACAAACTGTATTTGGAATGAATGTAATGTATGGGGGGGTGACATACATTTAAGAAATGTGGATGAGGCAACACCAGTGAAGGCAAACGTAATTAATTACAGATGTTGCTCAATTTGAGAAAGGACCAATGAAGAGGTGGCGAATTACATTAATTCTTAAGAATGGTGACTGGATAGCCGAGAAAATGCTTTTAGTTTGTAGTACAGGCAAGGACAGGAAATTGCAGGAAGGTGGAATGCATAAACTGAAAAGTGCTTGGAAGTGTGTGCAGCAAGGGAATGCCATTTCATTTTACTTTCTTTTTGGCATGCATGTGTAAGGGGAAAGACAGGGTGTTATTGCAAAAATTTGTATTGTGCCAGGGGTAGGAATGCTATGGTGAAGGGGAATATAATGTATACTAAGCACGTACTGGAGATGGTAGCACTTGGGCATTTTTTATCTATTCTGTTACCAGGATATTATGTTGCATGCATTCAGTGGGCATTACACAACTCTGACCTTGACAGATTTGTGCTGCATAGACCACACTTGTGATACACAGTCTATAATATTTTATAGATTATAGCCTTGAGCATAACAAAGGAAAATGGTAAATGCTCTAAATTTAAAGCAAAGGAGCATACCCCCGAGTGTTACAGTGACAGGACTAGCAAGTGAAATGTAATACCAGTCTGTAAACTCTACAGGTCTAGTAAGGCCCCAAATCCACAGTAATGTAATAAACTATTGCAACACAAATATCGCACATCACAAGAGGCACAGTTATGAGAAGAACAGGTACCTCATTCACTGTAAGTCTGACTCTTCCGGAAAGATCTATAACGGACTGCATAAGAAACACATTTGTCCAGGTATTTCAAAGCAGTAGCTGTGTAAAATGCAGTGTGGTGATATTATACTGATAAAATTAGAATCATTGGGAACTAAATGAAAAAAACATTATAGAGTGTAGTCTGTCTTCCTATCCTGATGTTTAACAGTGCAATAAATTCTGAGGTATCATGTTTCCAGGCAGCCTGCTTCTAACGTAATGTTAAAATAAAGTGTTTTAATTGCACCTAACCAGCAGATTTCTGCCAAATGATACCCAGTGTGAATTTATAACAGTCTGGAGGCATTAGACTTGCGATCATATTCTGTAAATGATTTAAAAGCACTGGTCTGGTTTCACAGTCATTCTATAAAATCCAGGTTGGCTGAATATGATAAACTAATGTGAGTTACTGACAAAAGAAAGTAAAAATTTTTTCTTTACTGTTTACTTCAACATGATGATAATGATAGAGGAAGACAAAGGGTGACTCCAGGGTCAATATGATTTGGTTGCCAGGTCAGGCTGAACATTTTCATGAAATTGACTAGTATTAATAGAAACAGCAGATTATGCATTTGTCTACCTGTATGCATTGGGTTTTAAGACTTCAAGGCATCCAGCAGAAATAAAGAGTCATAATATGATATACACTTGCCTAGCAGTTTGTATAAAGATATAGAGAAAATTTAGAAGATCACAAAATCAAAGTAATGGAGTAAAGGATGTGCATAGTTAAAGTTCTGACTTAACTCAAAGAGCAGTACTTATGATGAAGAAGTGAAACAAAATTAAATAAATATATTAGGGACTGTACCGATTATGAAAATGAGCAAGTCTGCTCTTGCAAGATCAGTAAGAACCAGGAGTATGAGATGAAACTAATACTTAAGCTGCTTAAACAAGTGGATCAAAAGCAAAAAATGGCAAGTGGATTAAGTCCTGTTACCTGTAAAACTTGCAGTGTTGTGCTTAGATGTTCATGTTTATCCGTGAAGGTAAGAACAATCAAGATACTGCCGGGAAAAGTAAGTGGTTACGTTACCTGAAAAAAATGACTAAGCAAAAATATCTCTGAAGTTTATTCAACTGCCTTTCAGAAAAGATAAGCATGTGATGTCAAAATGTACATCCCAGGGTAGTATAAAGTGTTAGAAGTAAAACAAAAATGCCACACACCACTGGCTAGTCATCCATCAATGACAACAAATCACAATACATTTGTTGAAAAACAAGTTATTAATACTTTGGTTATTGTTAGATGACTTGTGTGTATGTGTGCTGAACAAAGACATGAAGGATTTCTATCCATTTGGTTTACATTTGCTTGGAGTGTTTTTAACTTTTAATGCTTACTTTGAATATTAATCAACAATTATAGTTTAATGAGTTTATTAAATATGTTAAATAACTATACATACTTTTTAAATAGATTCCTAATAGCAATGTGGAACACAAGCCTTTGAGTTAGCTTGTGAACATGCATTATGCCAAAAACATAGTGAAATAAACGTCAGAGTAGCAGATATGCCAGGAGGTAGGATACCTCTCAACTGTACAGATTTTTGCAGGATGTCCAGATTTTTGCCTCATATTTTTGGTGTGCTCCTCCTAAAATCTGTACTTTTCTGGTAAACAGTTGAGGATTGAATTCATTAAATAATGACAAACATTTGAGTTTAAGACTCCAGATCCTCCAGGAAATTCATGCTAATGCAAAACCTATTACTCAACTTTCTACATTTGTAATAGCAATAGTTAACTTCTGTCCCTATTTGTCCTCCCATCAGTTTAGGCTTTGTCCAGATTTTTTGCTCTAAGAGGTTGAGAGGTATGTAGGACTTTTATAAATGCGCTGTAGTATAAAGAAAGCATGTGAATATGTTAACAGTAAAAGAAGCTTATAACACACTGAGCTTAAGACATACATAACACACTGCAGCCACTTAACTCAGGTTTTGTGCAGTTGATTTACAGTGATAAAATATGAAAGTTCTTAATTTACAATAAAAAAATGCAAACGTTCAGGCTTCAACAGCAAACCTTTCCTATAACATAGCCAGTTCATTAAGATCCAGCTCAATTCAGTCAGTTGTAGTTTGTCAAATAACTCAACAGTTCATTAAGTCCGATATTCCAGCCTACAGGGTTTTTGTCCAGGTGCAGGTCCAGATGTATCCACTTCAGCATATCTACAGTTTTGAATTCCAAGCTCTTCTGCAGTTCGCCACAGGATTATTCACTAGCTTTCCATGGGTTCAATCCAGAGCAAAGTTACCCAGACTGCACTCCAGGAATCATTCCTTCTTTGCAAGAAGAAAACATCCTGATTGTTTGTGCTTTCAACCCCTCCCACGGATTACTTGAACTAGTACAGCTACCATATTGACTCCAGTATATATCCCTCTGCCAGATTATTTACTAAATCACATATGATATGTGCATCATTGCATATAGCATTTCCGAAACATTATACAGTAGTTTTCATGCATTAAACAGCCACTATAGCACAATAACAGCATTTTATATAGGTTTTTCTCAACATAATTCCCAAGAAGAAATATGAGCTTCTATTGTTGACTCTCTAAGATCACTGATTATATACAGTCATGCAACAGGGCTGCCTTTCTATCCATAGTAGCTACCCATAAGTATTTAATGAGATTATATTTGTTTTCATAGAAAACCAATCTAAGAATTTGGTTCTTCATTCACGGTTCCATATAAAAGACATGGGTGATTTTATTATTTTCTGAATCCATCAGAATACTGCTCAAGGAATATATTATTAATGGTCACTGACACAACTTCAATTTACACATACATCACATGACATGGGGTTTATGTGCACCGGATTATTGGCATAATATCTATTCTTTGCATTCTAATCACAGAGTAAATGGCTGACCTATCTTCATTTCACAAATGTATATCACATGATTTAGGTTTATGTGCATTTTATTACTGAGGTAATAAACATTTCTTATACGCTAATATCACAGTAACTGCATACCAATTAAACATGGTTTTCTTTTTAACAATATCATTCAGGGGTATTCTTGAGTAACAGAACAAGTTAATGACTAACATTCCACTAAAGTACTGTTTCTGTTCCTTTTCTTAATGCGTCATTTTTTTTCATGAAACTGCAGTACTCAGTATTGTTTAAGAACGACCTATACTTAAAAACTGTACAGCCAAACATTGCACTAAGAATCATGGAGACTGGCAAGTTAATAACAAACACTGTCAACTTTGACTGAATTACAAAAAAATGTATTTTTCGGGGGAGTCTACTCCCCCACAATTGTACATCTCTAAATGTATTAACTCAATGATCATGCAACCTTCAAGGTATGAAGAACCTTGATTACCCCTAGAACTCTCTGATCTCAGTAAAATAATTGCTTTTTACCTGGGCCTGTGGTGCAGGGCGGTGATGCTCACACTGCATCCCAAATTACCTAAGTTCAAGTAACAGAAAGGTCCTGGAAGTGCTGGCTAGGGAGAATGAAAGTGAATGGAAAATGTCACCTTGTCCATATTGTGGTAAGGGAGGGAATTAATCCTACGGCACTGCTGATCCCAATCTACAAGCCAGAGCATGTCTGGATGCAGTTGAATAGGATTGTTCATAGGTTCATAGGTAGGTACTAGGCTATCGGCCCAAGGGCCTACATAAGCCTAGCCAACAAGGTTCCTTGGCTTACGCCACCCAAGAAAGTTATTTTCCTGTGCCACTGTTGAGCAGAGACACAGAAGTGATCCCCGGGGTGTATTTCCTATTTCCCATCCACTCATCAAGATTTTTCTTGAAGAGTACTAATGAAGAACTTTGCTTGACATAGATGAGTAGCCTGTTCCAGAGTATGGGAAGTCTCTGGGACAGGAATCTCTCCCTCCAGCATTTCCTGTTTATTGTGGTGACAAGGTTTAGGTCCCTAGAGCATGTAGCTCAGAGGGATTGGGATTTTTTTAGGTGTAGCATGTCCACCAGCCCTGGGTTTGACATAGCTTTATATGGTAGACAGAGATCATCTCAGAATAGGTGTTATACTATGTATAAAGCTGGAATTTTTTGAGACGGTCAGTGTAGGGCATTTGTTTGAGGCCAGTAATCCTCTTTGTGAGATACTTATGTGACCTTTCCAGCTGCTGCAGATGTCTTGTGAGGTACATTCCAAAAGGAGCGTTGTACTCTATAATGGCTCTAATGAGTGTCGAGTAGAAGGGAACAATGACCTCTTTTTTCCTGTATGAGAACCCTTTTATGATGTGTGCCACATACAAGGGCTTCCTGACTACTGTGGCGATGTGACTATCAAAGGAGAGACTACTGTCCACCTGGGTCCCAAGGTCTCTTATCACACATTCAGTGTTAAGTAGATTGCTGCCTATGTGGTAGTTCATGGGTACAAAGTTTTTACCAAAGGGGATGACACTGCACTTTTTGGCATTGAGTTGAGGCCATGGCTCTGACACCAGGCAGCTGTCTCAGTGAGGCCCTTCTGTAGGCTGCCCACATCATTTGGGGACTTGACTATGACTCCTAGTTTGCAGTCATCTGCAGACTTCATTAGCCAGAAGCCTTCTGTGTTAGCCTGTACTTCAGAGAAGTAGATACCAAACAGGAGAGGTCCCAGGACAGAACCCTGTGGTACTCCACTTGTCACTGCTTTGAGGTCAGATTTGGAGTCTGCAACTTTTACAGTGTGGATTCTGTCAGTGAGCCAGTTGGCAACCCAGCTTGTGACATAGGGATTTATACCTAGTTTAGTGAGTTTAGCTATAATTTCAGAATGGGGGATGGTGTTGAAAGCCTTGGCGAGGTCAAGATAGGCTGTGTGAACCACCTTACCCTCATCTACGGCTTTAGTGACTGCCTCAAAGAAGTTGATCAGGTTCAGGAGGTATGATCTGCCTTTCACAAACCCGAACTGGGTGGGATCCAGAGTCTGGAGGTTACCAATGTCTTTGTTTATGAGTTCCATGATGATACTTTCAATGGCCTTGCAGACCAGGCTCGTCAGGCTAATAGGTCAATAGTTCCCGGGATCAGTGGTGGCTCCCCCTTTGTGGAGTGGGATAACTATTTCTCTGCACCATTCAGCTGGCACAAAGCCTAATGCGAGGCTATTACTGAACATGATGCTTAAGTGGGGAGCCAGTTCATTCTGAAATTCATGTAAAACGCAGACTGGGATGCTGTCCAGTCCCATGGATGCTGTGGTTTTGGCTATAGACAGTGCAGCTTTTACCTGCGTAGTTGTGATTACAGGGACTCTGCATTCTTCCTGTATAGATATGGACCCTTTAGGGGCTGAGGGGGGTAAAGTTAGCACTGAACCTATCTGCAAGGATGTTGGCAATATCAGTTGGTTCTGTAATTTTTGTGCCGTTGTGCTGTAACTCAGAGCAGATCTGGGTGTTGCCATCGAGATTCTTGATATAGCTATAGAATGCTTTGTGGTTGTCCTTAGAATTCGTGGCGAATTTGGTTTCATAGCTAGCTTTGGAGGATCTTATAAGGGATCTCAGCTTCTTACTGAGGCTGACCAGGGAGCTCCTCCACTCATGGGATTTTGCTCTCTTTTGCAACAGTTTCGTCCTTCTGTTGTACAGTTTGTTTATGGCAGGGGGACCACCAGATTGGCTTCCTTTTTTGGAGGATAGTGTCTTGGTTCTATTTGGGATAGCACGATCCATGCACTCGTGTAAGTGCTTATAGAGTGCATTTGTGTAGGATTCAGCAGTTGTAACTGTATTGTCCAGCTGTATGGGTGTCATGAAATTCACCACTTCTGTCTTAAGAAGCATGAAGTTGACTTTGGAGAATTTTTTTACTGTGGTTTCCTTAATGGGGGGTGGGGGTGGGATGTGGATATCAAGGGTGATTAGCTTATGGTCGGATCGGACCAACAAGGAGTTGACTTCAGGTGTGGAACACTGGTCACTCATGTTGGTAATGACTAGGTCTAGGATATTGTTGCCCCTGGTGGGGGTGTGGATAAGTTGATCCAGGCCATTGGAGTTTATGAATTCCAGAAAGCGTTGAGCTAAGGAGTTGTTACATGAGTAGTTTTCCCAGTTAATGGTGGGGTGGTTGAAGTCGCCCATTACTAGGGTGTTTGGTTGAACCCTAATATTTTCCAGCACATCAAGAAAAGAGGAGTGGGAATCCTGGGGCATGGTGGGGGATCTGTAGCAAGCTACAATTTGGATTGCAATTTTGCCCAGAGTTAGTTGCACTTGGATAACCTTGGATGCATTATGCTGAGCAACTAGCCTGGAGGTGTAGATATCCTTAATGAATATGGACACACCACCGCCTTTGGTGTTTCTGTCCATGTTACATGGCTGAAAAGTGTGGTATGAGTTATAGCCTGATAGTGCAGGAGTGCTCTCTGGAGCCTTGAGCCAGGTCTCAGTCACTGCACAGATATCAATGTTCTCCAGTTTAAGGAGTGCCTCGAGTGAGTGCATTTTGAGATTTAGACTTCTAGCATTGAGTAGCATTACCCTCAATTTTTGCTTGCCTGTTCCTGTTAAGATGGTGAATTTGTCATTTGAACCTTGCCTAAAAAAGGCACTATAGGGGCAGCAAGAGCCTTAGCCAGTATCCGGAATCCCAGGTGCGACAGGTGCAGGCCATCTGTGGCAAAGCATAGTGGTCTGTCGACCATTTCATCCCAAGCAGACAGATACTGGATCCTTTAGAATGACACCAGAAGCTTAGCCAATTGTTGAAGTCAATCATTTTGTCCTTGTACTGCGGTATCATTCTGGGTGATGGCAGAATGCTACTCAGGGCTAGGGTCATACCTGCCTGGGCTACAAGATCGGAGAGCTCTTCCATCTCTCTTTTCATGTAGTCCAGGGAGGTATGTCTCAGGTCATTCACACCAACATGGACAATGACAGAGTCATATTTGTACTTGTTGTGGAGTGACCTGACTGCGTGGGTTATGTGGCATATCCTGGCACCCAACAGGCAGCTGACAGTAACCTTCTCCCTGTTTAGCCTGGTGAGTGGGACATCAGTGTGCCTGACTATATAGTCACCTATGACTAGTGTGTTGGGTACGTTGTTTGCCTTATTGGCTGTGGTTGAGTGGCACACTGAGTCTGTGGGCTGTGTGTCATTTGAGTTGTGTTGGGGGAGGGAGGTTGCTTACGTTTCTGCTTTGGAGGTCTTTGTTGCTTAGACAGATTATTATTGAGAGCCTCCGTGAATGTTTTTTTGTTACTATGTGTGGATTTTGGTGGTGTAGATTTAGTGAGACTATGTGATGAGTGTGGTGTGGTGCAAATGTTTACCTTCTCATCATGACTGTCAAGTTCAGTCTTGGTTGGAGAGAGCTTTACCTCCAGTTTGGCAAGATATGTGCACCTCTCACAGGTTGTAGTCTTGGGTGATAAGAGGACAGGGTTGTCTGTGCACATGAGGCAATTTATACATTGCCTCAAGATGCCCAGATTCATCAGATAGACAGGAGAGAACACTGGGAGCTGACCCTTGGACATGCCTGAATAAAAAAATATTTTCCTCTAGATAAGTGAGGAAAGTGAGTACAAGAGCTGATTTTCTCTAAGCAAGTGAGAAAGGTAAGTATAAAAAAACTGTTCTCCTCTAGGTAATGAGGAAGGTTGAGTTCTATAGTAATTAATAGCTTATTTAGTGCTTACAAGCTCTGAACAAGTGCTGAGCACAAATACGCAAATTTAAGTGCTAAAACTAAGAATCTGTATCTGCACTAGATGAGTTACAGGACAGAACAAGTGCAAATGCAGGCTTTCAAATCAGAAAGTTAAGAGAGATGGAAGAGATTGCCCAAACGGCCAATGACTACAATTTCTGGGTCAGAACCACTCCTTGGTTGGGCTCCATGCTGCATGTATTCCAGGCAGTAGATGCATAGAGGCCTGTCTGATCTCCTTAGCAGCAGTGATATACAGCCATTGTTTACAGCAGGTAAGAATTAGCCCAGGGCAGTGAGCATGACTCCCACAACGGATCACTTCCTACCTCCTAACCCCACCACAAGGGAATCAAATGAATTGATTAGCTTTTAACTGTGTCTGGAAACAAATGGAATATCTGGAGTTGGCATGATCTGGCTTTTGTCTTCATACAGGAAACAAGTAGGGAAACTGGGAGAAGGAAGTAGAGCTATTAGTTTGGGGGGGTCATGTGAAGAAAAGGATACAAGTGTTATTTCTTTAAGCATTCAAATTCTGTAGTTACAGAGACATGATTTCAGTGCGACAGCACTCACTGTATACCATTGTTTAGCATTTATCATAACTACAGACCTTTGGGCAATTGCGAGGAAGTATCTGTATTTGTGAAAAACACCAACACCTCACTTTAAATTACTCACAACCATAACTTGGTGCTCCTGAAAACCAAATCCCTTTTACTAAATCCCACTATTACTTTATTGCTAGCTACTGATCCTTGGCAAAGTCCCCCAAAGATCATGGAAATTACCTTAACACCATCACTGGGTGGGTAAATATCAAACTAAATACCTTCTCACTAGGGGATGTCAATTATCCAAGCATTATCTGACACACTTACACAGCTAAAACTAGATATTCTCAGTATTTCAAAGACTGTAGTAATACTAGTGCAATGGAGCCAGAGCTGGATCATGATCAAATGGGGCCATAGGCAGATTAATGGATAGGCCCCCCTCCCATGCGCGCACACACACACACACACACACACACACACACACACACACACACACACACACACACAGTAGCCGCCACAGCCATTCCAGTGTCCCATTACTTAACTATTTCTCCCCAGTTACCATAAACACTGTTCAAACTTCTCGGTGTGCAGTCTTCTTTATTTATGCAATGATAATGGATATTTGGATTTAATTTAAAATTTTTATTTGAAATTTTTTAGCACAAACACTGATAGACTTTTGCTAAACAAAAAAATGCAGTCTCACAATGAAAATAGATTTAGCATTAACAGCAAACTTGTCTGCCCTTGAAACTCAGAATTCATTGAAACAGTATTGAAACCCACATTCAAAGAAAATGTATCTGGCTAGTAGCAGATAAAGTTTACCTTTGGGCTATTTTCAAACCATAGGCCCCTTGCACACATTTTTAGGACCATGCATACATGCATGTATTCTTTGATTTACCTTCCTGATTATACTAAATTATATTCCTTGGATAATACAGCACCACTTGTTAGAGTGAATTTTAAATTTGTAGTTTTGAACATTTTTCAGTAAGCAATGAAACAAAATGTATGAACCAATAATGACAAACTGCCCCTTTCAGAACATTTCAAATATAAAAGGCCACTCAAATTTTTGTCATTACAATTCACTAATATCAGTCAATATGCACAATCTCTGCAGAAGTAAAAGTAATCTGAATAATTCCACATTAAAGTAATTTGCAACTAATGAAGAGGTTACTGCTAGCAAACAACTTTATACTTGTGTTTTCATCTACAAATTCTGTGCCTGCTGCTCTTGAAGAATAAATTGTGCATGTTACATAAACAATTTAGTAAGTTAGTAATATTGCAATATGGAAAGGATGGCAAAACTACAACAGGTTCATAATTACTGGTCATCTCATTTAAAGGAGGACACCCTGAGGGCCACAGCACAACCCACCCCCCTTAAAGTACAACACAGTATATTCACAATCTACCTATAAGCTGTGTGAGTAGAACCCACAACCTTCTATATCTAAAGCAAGCATTCTACCTGTGGTGCTACAAACACTGCCTTCAGGTTCTACAGCATTGACTATTTGCTAAATAAAACAGTTGCAAATGAAAACAGAAAACTTCTCTTCCCTTGAAGCTTACAATTCCTCAAAAATGCACTGAAGCTCACAATTCCATGAAAATGCACTGAAACTCAATACTTTTGAGTAGTTTGGCAGTTGGTGTAGAGGATTCAGGCTCTTTTCTCCTGTAATCAAGGTTTGAGCCTGAGCAAATTAACTTACCTGTCATTCCTAAGTAGGCCATTTCACACACACACACACACACACACACACACACACACACACACACACACACACACACACACACACACACACACACACACACACACACACACACACACACACACACACACACACACACACCTTACTGATGAATGGAATTATTGATCATCAGTGGAAGTGTGTTTCCATGCCCAGAGAAGTTATGTTCATCAGGCAGCAAGTATGTATTCAAATTCTGCACAGAGAATGTGGAAAGCAATAGGTGTGTTCATTGACACATGTAGGAATGCACAGATGCAGAGGGCAGAAGCAACAGGTGTGTGCATTAATGCACGTAGGGATGCACAGAGACAGAGGGTGGTCTTAAAGAAGAATTCCCTTAAAAACACTTGTAATTTTTTTTTTTAATTAAAATTTTTAATTTAAATGTTGTGGCAGCCCCCCAACCAGCAGACACCTTCCTGGTATTTACGGTCTTCACCAGGGCAAACCTACTTCACCTTGAAGAAGACTTCAACATTTCCAACAATCTCCTGCAAATGGATCCAACTGACAGGGGTTCTGCATTAATGTTTGACTTTTACTACTACTTAAACAGCTGCATAGAAAAGTTCGTACCTGTCTGCCCTAAATATTATGGTAAATTCAGGACTAAACCTCTCAGTAATACTCCTGTATTATAAACTATACAAAAAAGGAATACATGAAAATATGTAAGAAATCTCCATCCCCTTATCTCAGGACTACAATGAAACATGCTAGCAAGAAATTTAAGAGTACTATAAGAAAATGTAAAGTAGAATAGAAGTTAAAGATTGCTACAGATACCAAAGGAAACTAGAAATCCTTATTCAATGATGTCAAGAAATTAAGGAATAATGTCCAGCAGTGTATTGAGATGATCTATAATAATATCACATATTTCAATACAGAGGATATAGTCAATATACTAGCAGACAAATGTAGTGCTACTGTAACCGCAGCTATTTTCACTGTTGTCTCCAAGTATCACTGAAAATGTAACGTTCCCTGAAATCACCTTGAAACAAGTCTTAGAATCCCTGTTAAAGGCTAAAAATAATACTTCCATAGAAGCAAACAATATACCGGACTTCAGTCTCATCGCCATCACATATACATTATCTGAGCCTCTGCTTACAATGTTTAGCCTCATTTTATCCACAGAGTTTGTACATGAAGCCTGGAAACAAAGCCACAGGATTGGCTCCTCTACAGAACTGGGTAATTATAATTTAGGCCAGTCTCATCAGCCTTACATGCAAATATATGGAATGTACCATAGCAGAAATCATTTCTGCAGACGTTGTCAAATTAACTGATCTAGACCTCCCTCAGTTTTTTTTTTTTTTTTTGAAGGACAGATCAGTCAGTGCATGCTGCTTATCCTGACAGAAGCCATGGCTTCTGTCACTATTCCCTGTAATGATATATATTTTTTAAAGATACAAACTTAATGCAATCCCTATGTTATCAACTGGATTGCAAAATGGATATCCACTAGATCCCAGGTTGTAAAAATTGCTCACACCGTCTATGAATGTAAAACTGTAGATTATTTCACAAACATCAAATCTAATATCCCAAAACTGTTGCTGACCAAATTTGCTGATCATTGTAAGGTGGGTATAGTTATCATCTCATCTAGTGATACTAAACTACTCCAACAAGAGAGTGAATTTGCATTTTGCACATACCTGCTATACTGAAAATGTTCTTAAGCTTAATGCATAAAAATCCAGTTCCCACTTCATATGTTATAAATGGTACTCCTCTTTAGATAGATACTGTTATAAGACACCTGGGTATTTATGTGGAGAACTTTCTATCTCTCTCGTCCTCTCTCTCCCTCTCTTTCTCCTTTGATCCTCAGGTTTCCTTCATAGACAGGAACTCATTCTATCTGTCCCAGTTAATTTCCAAAGGATTATCTTCAAGATCCAAAATAGTCATCTTACAACTGTACTGTTCCCTTATCGGACCCATCATTGAATGCAATACACCATTTCATTGCATAAAGCCAAGCATATCACTTAGCTGAAAAGGCCCCAAAGACACATAACCACAAAAATTAAAGGCATTGAATCCTTTAACTATTACAGTAGATTATCATTACTGTTCTTATGCTCAGTAGACCACAGGCTGCTCTAAAGTGATCCATTTTTACCTTTTAAGCCATAAAAGATCCAATCCTATTTCTTTACAAAACCAATGACTCTACAAATACTTGCATTAGGGACTTAAGTCTAAAACAATAGATAATAAAGACTGGTTGGATAGAAGAGTTCTTAACTCAATAGATTCCTTGCCTATGGAATAAGTTACCACTACAGGTTAAACAAAATATTACTTTGGCTACCTTTAAGGCTACTCTTGATGACTAGATGGGTAGACATAAATTTACACAAACATTAAAATATACAGCCCTGTTCCATTTGGGAGGAAAGCACTATTACTTACTTGAAATACTCTACTTAAAGGTATATATTGCTAGGCATCTTATGGTCCTCATGACTGCTTGCCTAGTATTGTACCGATGTTCCTATGTTCAGTCAAACAAGGGAGTTGATTAACAAAAACTGATGATTCCCATTTTGTCCATGCATAGTTTGATACTCACCAGCTATTCCTTTACACAAAGATGGTAATAATAACTTGTTACACTACACTAGCATACTGTCACTCATATGCTAAAGAAGAATTTTGTACCTGTACATGTCTAATGATGGGATTATGTCTGCCTACAGATGAAATACTGGATTAATTCATTAAGGTGCTTCATGTTTTGGACTCTGAGCATTCTGTTTTGTTACTTATTTTAGGTGGCTTTTCGACTTTAGTTCACTGATGTTGTAAGTTTGCCAATGTGTGCCTTTGTTGTGAACCTCCAATGTGGCTTTTATCTTAATTTCAGTGGTTTGAGTGTTACACTTGCAGAAACCAATTCCACCGTGACAAGGAACACAGCGTAATTGCACTAAATATTCGTACTGGCCTGCATTAATCTTTCAGACTGAATGATGTAAGCAACTACTAGATCTGCTGGCAGACAGTCTTACCTAGTCACTTGAGAACAGTAAAACAAGGTCCTATGCCTCAGAGATTCAGTCATGATAATAAACAATCAGGTGAGCAAGTAAGGTTATTATGCCCCATGCTCAAACTGATAAGAGAACAGACAAAGAGAAATATTTTAGAAAGTTTAATAGATTTATAGAAGCTCTAGTGAGGAGAAAATATGGATTCACTGGGCTTATAGATAACTATTATAAATTCTGTTACTATCAATGGATTAAATGAGTCACATAAGCAAAAAAAAAAAACCCCAAAGATATACATCACACTGCAATTCAGCTATAACTTGCATGCAAGAAATACATTTTACAAAAGATAAAGCATTCTCTTCTCACTAAAATAAGCTCTTAAATGGAAACATTCCAACTCTTCGTTTCTATACACCCCTACTGGGGTACCCCAAGGTTCTGTCCTTGGTCCCTTACTTTTCAATATATTCATCAACAACTTTTACCACTCCATCTTCAGTTCTATACTAATCCAGTATGCAGATGAGTCAACAATCATCTGCTCAGCTGACACCCCTTCTGACCTTCTGCAGATAACCCCGTCAGTCAGCTTTCTCAAATACTGAAACCTGTATACAAAACAACCACCTAGCCCTTAACACCAATAAAACCAAATTAATGATTTTCCCCATCTAAACACTACCCCATTGATAAAAACTCCTTCAAGATCATAAGCCAGAATAACACCCCCACTGAAATTGTCCCTCACACAAAACTGCTCAATGTCATTATTGATGAACATCTAAAATTCAATATCCACATCCAAACTAGCATAAAAAAAACACCAAAAATTAGGACTCCTATATAGGCATAACCGTTATCTCACCCCCACCACCAAAAAGGCCCTTGCCTCTGCATACTCCCCCCCCCCAATGTATGGCACTCCTCTGTTCTCGAATCTGCAGCTCAGCCTTCAAGCTAAATAAGATGCCTGCTACAATGTTGCATCTTTGGGCTTTTCCTAGTTAGGGGTCGCCACAGCGGAACTCCTGTCCGCTCGAGCTTCCCAAATATGTGAACCTCCTTAAATTCACCATTGCCCATAAGCTCACATTTAACCCATCCTCCTGTCCCTCTCTCTCTCCACCTCCTTAACTTCCTATATTCCTAATCGCTCACTTAGGTCAGAAAATCAGAACCTGCTCAAAATCTACAAACCTTTACAGCCATCTGGACACTCTCTACTATCCTGCTCCTTAGCTAAACTATGGAACTCTCTTCTTAGCTCCCTTAGAAGTACTCATAACCACTCTAACTTTAAATCCCTCCTCCATTCCCACCTATCTTCAAAGTGGGAATACCCTTGCTCCTTCCCCACATAGGACCCTCCTATATCAAAAAACACCTTCTAATTCTGTGCATCATCTCTGCTCTCACATCATTTGCCCTCCTACTCCTCCTTAACCTCCAAACTTTGTTAATAGTCTATTTCCAACAATTTCTCATCCTCAACTGTAATTCACTGTTAATGACCCTTAGACTGTACCGTTGCT